>NC_090028.1:5082098-5097098 GCF_037176765.1 Anolis sagrei | reverse complement strand
GTACTCTCTGGATGTAGGTGAACTACAACTCCAAAACTTGAGGTCAATGCCTGCCAAACCCTTCCAGTATTTTATGTTGGTTGTGGGAGTTTTGTGTGCCAAGTTTGGTTCAATTCCATCATTGGTGGAGATCAGAATGCTCTTTGATTGTAGGTGAACTATAAATCCCAGCAACTACAACTCTCAAATGTCAAGTTGGGTTCAATTCCATCATTTGTGGAGCTCGGAATGCTCTTTGATTGTAGGTGAACTATAAATCCCAGCAACTACAACTCTCAAATGTCAAGTTGGGTTCAATTCCATCATTTGTGGAGCTCAGAATGCTCTTTGATTGTAGGTGAACTATAAATCCCAGCAACTACAACTCTCAAATGTCAAGTTGGGTTCAATTCCATCATTGGTGGAGCTCAGAATGCTCTTGGATTGTAGGTGAACTCTAAATCCCAACAACTACAACTCTCAAATGTCAAGTTGGGTTCAAATTCCATCATTGGTGGAGCTCAGAATGCTCTTTGATTGTAGGTGAACTATAAATCCCAACAACTACAACTCTCAAATGTCAAGTTGGGTTCAAATTCCATCATTGGTGGAGGTCAGAATGCTCTTTGATTGTAGGTGAACTATAAATCCCAGCAACTACAACTCTCAAACGTCAAGGTCTATTTCCCCCAAACTCGACCAGTGTTCAAATTGGGGCATATTGAGTATTTGTGCCAAGTTTGGTCCAGATCCATCATTGTTTGAGTCCACAGTGCTCTCTGGGTTTAGGTGAACTACAACTCCAAAACTTGAGGTTAATGCCTGCCAAACTCTTCCAGTATTTTATGTTGGTTGTGGGAGTTCTGTGTGCCAAGTTTGGTTCAATTCCATCATTGGTGGAGTTCAGAATGCCCTTTGATTGAAGGTGAACTATAAATCCCGGCAACTACAACTCTCAAATGTCAAGTTGGGTTCAAATTCCATCATTGGTGGAGCTCAGAATGCTCTTTGATTGTAGGTGAACTATAAATCCCAGCAACTACAACTCTCAAACGTCAAGGTCTATTTTCCCCAAACTCGACCAGTGTTCAAATTGGGGCATATTGAGTATTCGTGCCGAGTTTGGTCCAGACCCATCATTGTTTGAGTCCACAGTGCTCTCTGGATTTAAGTGAACTAAAACTCCAAAACTTGAAGTCAATGCCCACCATCCCCTTCCAGTATTTTATGTTGGTTGTGGGAGTTTTGTGTGCTAAGTTGGGTTCAATTCCATCATTGGTGGAACTCAGAATGCTCTTTGATTGTAGGTGAACTATAAATCCCGGCAACTACAACTCTCAAATGTCAAGTTGGGTTCAAATTCCATCATTGGTGGAGCTCAGAATGCTCTTTGATTGTAGGTGAACTATAAATCCCAGCAACTACAACTCTCAAATGTCAAGTTGGGTTCAAATTCCATCATTGGTGGAGCCCAGAATGCTCTTTGATTGTAGGTAAACTATAAATCCCGGCAACTACAACTCTCAAATGTCAAGTTGGGTTCAAATTCCATCATTGGTGGAGCTCAGAATGCTCTTTGATTGTAGGTGAACTCTAAATCCCAGCAACTACAACTCTCAAACATCAAGGTCTATTTTCCCCAAACTCGACCAGTGTTCAAAATGGGCACATTGAGTATTCGTGCCAAGTTTGGTCCAGATCCATCACTGTTTGAGTCCACAGTGCTCTCTGGATTTAGGTGAACTATAACTCCAAAACTTGAGGTCAATGCCCACCAAACCCTTCCAGTATTTTATGTTGGTTGTGGGAGTTCTGTGTGCCAAGTTGGGTTCAATTCCATCATTGGTGGAGTTCGGAATGCTCTTTGATTGTAGGCGAACTATAAATCTCAAGAACTACAATTCCCAAATGACAAAATCAAAAAAAAAATTGAGTGAGGGACATACATTGGGTTGTTAGGTGTATACTGTCCAAATTTGGTGCCAACTCGCCCTCTGGTTTTTGAGTTCTGTTACTTAGGCGATCCCTCGTTTTCCGAGGATGATTGTCTTCCAATATTCTTGTGGGTCCGTATGTGGCTGTGGAGCCCTATTCTTGCTCTGCATCTTCTTCCGCAGTGAGGGCATCGGTTTCCAGGTGGAAGGCGGTCTTGCTCGGGGTTGGCTTGACGCGCCTTCCTCTTGGCACGCTTCTCCCTTTCGCCCTCCATTCGTGCCTCTTCAAATTCTGCAGCACTGCTGGTCACAGCTGACCTCCAGCTGGAGCGCTCAAGGGCCAGGGCTTCCCAGTTCTCAGTGTCTATGCCAGAGTTTTTAAGGTTGGCTTTGAGCCCGTCTTTCAATCTCTTTTCCTGTCCTCCAACGTTCCGTTTTCCGTTCTTGAGTTCGGAGTAGAGCAACTGCTTTGGGAGATGGTGGTCGGGCATCCGGACAATGTGGCCGGTTCTGTTAATGCCTCAAATGAACATTACATTTTTATTACGCTTGGGTAACCACGGAAAAATTTGGTTCTAAACTCGTTTCGTTTTTAGGGGGCCCTTGCGTTTCGTTTTTTTAAAGAGTTCCGAAATTTTACTTTAAAAAATTTCGAAATATACAAAATTAAGTAAAATTACGTAAAATTACGAATCGATTCGTTAATGGCGAATATTATTGTATATATAATATATAATATATTCTATTACATTATTATATATAATATATATATAATATTATATTATATTATAATTGTATATTATATTATATTATATTACATTACATTATATTATAATATATTACATATATTATATTATAATATACAATTATAATATAATATAATAATATAGTAATATAATATAATATATAATAATATAATATACAATACTATAATATAATAGTATTATAATAATATAATGTAATATAATATAATATATAATGTATATTATATTATTATAATATTATTATATTATATTATATTATATTATATTGTTGTATATATAATATATAATATATAATATATTCTATTATATTATTATATATTATATTATATTATAATTGTATATTATATTATATTATAATATATTACATATATTATATTATAATATACAATTATAATATAATATAATATAATAATAATATAGATATATAATATAATAATATAATATACAATACTATAATATAATAGTATTATAACAATATAATGTAATATAATATAATATATAATGTATATTATATTATTATAATATTATAATATTAATATATTATATTATATTATTGTATATATAATATATAATATATTCTATTATATTATTATATTATATATTATATTATATTATAATTGTATATTATATTATATTATATTATATTACATTACATTATATTATAATATATTACATATATTATATTATAATATACAATTATAATATAATATAATAATAATATAGTAATATAATATATAATATAATAATATAATATACAATACTATAATATAATAGTATTATAATAATATAATGTAATATAAAAGAATATATAATGTATATTATATTATTATTATATTATATTATATTATATTATAATTGTATATTATAAAATATAATTACGAAATTAAGAAAATAATTACGAAATTTGGAAAAATTGTTTCGATTCTTAATTACTCCTCACACTATTCCTGCATGGCTCGATATTGGATCGTAAGCTAATTTAAATACGAATTAATAACGAATTACGAAATTAACGAACTGGATCGCCCAAGCCTAATTTTTATTTATATAGATCAATGGATTTGTGAGTTTTCTTGTGTGTCTCTGTCGAACAGGAAGGATCTGGTTTGTGTACACATTCTTGCTTCTTGCAGAGTTGCCCTGCAGGGTTAACAAATGACCCTGTAAAACAGAACAGAGGAGGATGGAGCCACCTTATCTCTTTGCCACCAGCAGCAATGTTATCTCTCCAGGAACCAAAAGGTTTTGTTTTCTTTTTTACATAGTTCTCCTTCTTCTCTTTCCCCAACTTACAATGATCTTATCAGTTTCGCCTTCTTTGAGAGAGTAAACCTCTCCAACTCTGGTCCCCTTCCGAGCTCGGCTTTCTCGAGTATTATGGAAACTTTCTCCAGCTTCTTTCCCACTTTCAGAGGAAACTTTCCCATACTCCAGAGGACAGGAGCAGGATTCAAAGGGATCTTGACAGATTAGAGAGATGGGCCAAAACTAACAAAATGAAGTTCAACAGTGACAAATGTAGGATACTCCACTTTGGCAGAAAAAATGAAATGCAAAGAGACAGAATGGGGGATGATGCCTGGCTCGAGAGCAGTACGTGTGGAAAAGATCTTGGAGTCCTCGTGGACAACAAGTTAAACATGAGCCAACAATGTGATGTGGCGGCTAAAAAAGCCAATGGGATTTCGGCCTGCATCAATAGGAGCATAGTGTCTAGATCTAAGGAAGTAATGCTCCCCATGCTCTATTCTGCTTTGGTTAGACCACATCTGGAATATTGTGTCCAATTCTGGGCACCACAATTCAAGAGAGATATAGACAAGCTGGAATGTGTCCAGAGGAGGGCGACTAAAATGATCAAGGGTCTGGAGAACAAGCCCTATGAGGAGCGGCTTAAGGAGCTGGGCATGTTTAGCCTGAAGAGGAGAAGGCTGAGAGGGGATATGATAGCCATGTATAAATATGTGAGAGGAAGCCACAGGGAGGAGGGAGCAAGCTTGTTTTCTGCTTCCCTGGAGACTAGGACACAGAGCAATGGCTTCAAACTACAAGAGAGGAGATTCCATCTGAACATGAGGAAGAACTTCCTGACTGTGAGAGCCGTTCAGAAGTGGAACTCTCTGCCCCGGAGTGTGGTGGAGGCTCCTTCTTTGGAAGCTTTTAAGCAGAGGCTGGATGGCCATTTGTCAGGGGTGATTTGAATGCAATATTCCTGCTTCTTGGCAGAATGGGGTTGGACTGGATGGCCCAGGAGGTCTCTTCCAACTCTTTGATTCTATGATTCTATGATTCATCCCGCTCGAAGTGCATCTACACTGTGGAATTAATGCAGTTTGACACCACTTTAGTTGCTGAGGCTTAGTGCTATGGAGCGCCCGGTGGCGCAGTAGGTTAAATCCCTGTGCCGGCAGGACTGAAGACCGACAGGTCGCAGGTTCGAATCCGGGGAGAGGCGGATGAGCTCCCTCTGTCAGCTCCAGCTCCTCATATGGGGACATGAGAAAAGCCTCCCACAAGGATGATAAAAACATCAAAATCATCTGGGCGTCCCCTGGGCAACGTCCTTGCAGACGGCCAATTCTCTCACAACAGGATTCTCCTGAAACGACAAAAAAAAATGCTATGGAAACTTTGGGTCTGCCAGTTTGGCACTCTCTGGCAGAGGAGGTGAAAGACCTTGCAAAACTACATCTCCCCTGATTCCATAGCATGATTCTGTTTATTTTAAAATGTTTGCATTTGAGTTTGGGCATTGAATGTTTGCCTTTTTTTTGTTTGTAAACAGACCTGAGTCCCCATGGGGGGGGGGGGGGGAGAGTGCGGTCTAGAAAAAAAATATTGTTATTACCTATATAATAGGGCTGGGCAGTTTTGTTCGTTAATTTCGTGATTCGTTATTAATTCGTATTTAAATTAGCTTATGATCCAATATTGAGCCATTTTGGAATAGTGTGAGGAGTTAAATAGGTTCGAAACAATTTTTTCAATTTATTTCGTAATTATTTTGTTATTATTTCGTAATTATTTTCGCATGTCTGGTGCAAGTTTTATAGTTGTTGTTAGTTTTATCACACCAACAGTCAACAACAGAGGGAGAGGGAAGCTTCAGAAGTTCCCCCTGTCCCATTTGGAGGTTTTTTAGCATATTTTTAGCATATTTGGAGGTTTTTTTAGCATATTGCGCAATCACGTCCGCCATTAACGAATCGATTTGAAATTTACAAAATTTCGTATATTTCGAAATTTTTTAAAGGAAAATTTCGGAATTCTTTAAAGAAACGAAACGCGATGGACCCCTTAAAAATGAATCGAGTTTAGAAACAAATTTTTCCGTGGATACCCAGCCCTACTATATAAATAAAAATGTAATGTTCGTTTGTGGGATTAGCATAACTCAAAAAACACTGGACGAATTGACACCAAATTTGGACACAAGACACCTGTCAGGCCAACGAGTGACCATCACTCAAAAAATTAATTCTGGCTTTGATGGCACTGGTTCTAATGGCTTGTTCTTGGGCTGCCAGAATCAGGCCCTCCGCCTCCTGTATTATTATTGTTGTTGTTGTTGTTGTTGTTGTTGTTAGAAAAACATCAAGATCTGGTCACATCCCGCCTTGACTACTGCAACGCTCTCTACGTGGGGCTGCCCTTGAAGACAGCCCGGAAGCTTCAGCTGGTTCAGCGCGCGGCAGCCATGTTACTAACTGGAGCGGGTGGCAGGGAGCATACAACGCCCTTGTTGTCCCAGCTCCACTGGCTGCCGATTTGCTACCGGGCCCAATTTAAGGTGCTGGTTCTGGCCTACAAAGCCCTAAACGGTTCCGGCCCAAAATACCTTTCCGACCGCATCTTGGCCTACGAGCCCACGAGGACCTTGAGATCGTCTGGGGAGGCCCTTCTCTCGATCCCGCCTGCCTCACAGGCACGGCTGGCGGGGACGAGGGAGAGGGCCTTCTCGGTGCTGGCCCCCCGGCTGTGGAACACTCTCCCTACAAACATCAGACAGGCGACCTCCCTCATGTCCTTCCGAAAAAGCCTCAAGACATGGCTGTTCAAGAGGGCATTTAATTAAGTGCTATAACAATGTGGTAAAGATGACTGGAATGGAACAAGGAATATGAGATTGGCTACGATTCCACTATGAGACGACACGGATTTTTAGTGTAGTTTTTGTAATTGTTATGTAGTTTATATGTTGTTGTAATTGCCTCTTTGTAAATTGTCTTTTATATGTGTGTACACCGCCATGAGTCGCCCTAAAGGGCTGAGAATGGCGGTTAATAAATGCATCAAATAAATAAATAAATAAATAAATAAATAAGATGAGTCCACGTTATACAAGACCACGCTGCTGGCTGTTGTATTGGATCACACATCGGACTCTGAGGATGACCTGGGAAGGAATCCCACTGGAGCATTGCAGCGCACCCAAATACCTGGGAGTCACTTTGGACCGTGCTCTGACCTACAAGAAGCACTGCCTGAATATCAAGCAAAAAGTGGGCGCTAAAAACAACATCATACGAAAGCTGACTGGCACAACCTGGGGATCACAACCAGACACAGTGAAGACATCTGCCCTTGCGCTATGCTACTCTGCTGCTGAATACGCACACCCAGTGTGGAACACATCTCACCACACTAAAACAGTGGATGTGGCTCTTAATGAGACATGCCGCATTATCACAGGGTGTCTGCGCCCCACACCACTGGAGAAATTACACTGCTTAGCCGGTATTGCACCACCTGACATCCGCTGGGAAGTAGCAGCCAATAGTGAAAGGACCAAGGCAGAGACATCTCCAGCTCATCCCCTGTTTGGGTATCAGCCAGCACATCAACGACTTAAATCAAGACATAGTTTTCTTAGAACTACAGAGACACTCGCTGGAACACCCCAGCAAGCGAGAGTCCAAAAGTGGCAGGCCCAAACCCAGCACCTCAATTCATGGGTGATACCAGATGAGAGACTCCCCCCTGGGCACTCAGAAGACTGGGCGACTTGGAAGGCGCTGAACAGACTGCGCTCTGGCACCATGAGATGCAGAGCCAACCTTAAGAAATGGGGCTACAGGGTGGAATCCTCGGCATGCGAGTGCGGAGAAGAGCAAACCACTGACCACCTGCTGCAATGCACCCTGAGCCCTGCCACATGCACAATGGAGGACCTTCTTGAGGCAACCCCAGAGGCACTCCAAGTGGCCAGATACTGCTCAAAGGACATTTAACCAACTACCAAATTTACAAAATCTGTGTGGTTTTTTTCTTTTTCTTTTTAATCTCTGTGTTTGTTTTGCTCTGTTAGAATTGTAATACAATGGTTGCTGATGACACGATAAATAAATACACATCGGACACTTCCCAAGTGTCTAGGGTTGTGTGATATATCTGCGAAAAATGCATGCAGATCTGAGTAGGGTGGCCTTCTGCAACTGGCAGATGGTAATTTTGTCAGCGCCGCTTGTTTTTAAGTGCAGGCCAAGGTCTTGAGGCACTGCACCCAGTGTGCCAATCACCACTGGGACCCCCTTGACTGGTTTGTGCCAGAGTCTTTGCAGTTCAATCTTTAAATCCTTATTATTATTATTATTATTATTATTATTATTATTATTATTTGATACATAACCAGATTAGTACACAGCAAACAACATCCCTATACTGGCTGTTGTATGGGCTCACGCATCGGGCACTTCTCAAGTGTCTAGGACTGTGTGATGTATCGGCGAATAATGCGTGCATATCCCAGTAAGGTGGGATGGAAGATGTTAATTTTGTCAGCGCTGATTGTGTTTAAGTGCAGGCCAAGGTCTTTAGGCTCTGCACCCAGTGTGCTGATCACCACTGGGACCACCTTGACTGGTTTGTGCCAGAGTCTTTGCAGTTCGATCTTTAAATCCTCATATCGTGTCCGCTTTTCCAGTTGTTTCTCTTCAATCCTGTTTTCGCCTGGGATTGCAACATCGACAATCCATACTTTGTTTTTAACACAATCATGAAGTCAGGAGTATTCTACTCCAAAACTCTGTCAGTCTGAATTTGGAAGTCCCAAAATAGTTTGTGTTCATTTTCCGTAACTTTTCCAGTCTTGTGATCTCACCAGTTCTTTGTCGCAGGCGGATGGTGTTTGTGGCACAAGTTCCAATAAGTCATCTGAGCAACGGTGTTGTGCCTCTGCTTGGAGTCTGTCTGCGCAATCTTCTTGCAGCAACTCAGGATATGATCTATTGTTTCATTTATTATTTATTTATTTACAGCTTTTCTATTCTGCCCTTCTCCTCACCCCGCAGGGGACTCAGGGCGGATTACAGTGTACACATATATGGCAAACATTCAATGCCAATTTTGACATACAAATAAATACAGACATAGACAGAGGCTATTTAACTTTTTCTGGCCGCCAGGGGAGCTGTCGCTTTCATCGTCCATCTACGACGCTGATGAAGTGCCTCCACATTCCTTGCATGATTCCCTGCTGGAGTTCTTCTTTATGGCCTCATAAATTAGTTAATTTAGCCTCCCCACACAAGGTGGTACCTAATTTTCCTACTTGACAGATGCAACTGTCTTTCGGGTTGCAAAGGTCAACAACAAGCTACACAATTGGTCGGAAGCTCACTCCGACCCGGGCTGGCTTCGAACTCATGACCTTTTGGTCAGAGTGATCTTAATGCAGCTGACACTCAGCCAGCTGCGCCACAATCCCGGTGCATCTGCTTTCATCCTGCTTCCTTGCAGAGTCTACATTTGGGATCTGTTGTCGACTTTTCAATTCTGGCTTGGATGGCATTGGTTCTCTTGGCTTGTTCTTGCGCTGCCAGAATCAGGCCCTCCTTTGTCTCTTTTTTCAAAGTTCCATTTGTGAGCCACAGCCATGTTTTTCCTTTGTCAATTTGGCTCTCAATTTTTCCCAGAGGCGCCTCTGCACCCCTGGCAAAAAAAGTGTTCTGCGACCGCTTACTTCGCGTAATGGACGAGCCGCCCCTGGATGCAGGTGAAACGTCAAGAGAATGCTGCTGGAACATGGAGAGCCTTCTGGAGGCACTGTCCATGGAGAGCCTTCTTTGGCCAGTTTTCTCTTCTGCTCTGCATTGTATTTTTACAATATTCCCTCTTTGTCTTTTGCACTTGAAGCAGTTATTATTATTATTATTATTGTCTTTCTGAATTCGGAAGTCCCAGAGTAGTTTGACGTGTTCATTTTCTGTAACTGTTTCATGCTTACAATCCCCCCGTCCTTTGTGGCAGGCAGATGGTGTTTGTGGCACAAGTTCCAGTGAATCATCTGAGCAACGGTGTTGTGCCTCTGCTTGTAGTCTGTCTGTGTGATCTTCTTGCAGCAGCTGAGGATGGGATCTATTGTTCCATCTGCTTCCTTGCAGAGTCTACATTTGGGATCTGTTGTCGACTTTTCAATTCTGACTTGGATGGCATTGGTTCTCATGGCTTGTTCTTGCGCTGCCAGAATCAGGCCCTCCTTTGTCTCTTTTTTCAGAGTCCCATTTGTGAGCCACAGCCATGTTTTTTCTTTGTCAATTTGGCTCTCAATTTTTCCCAGGAACTGTCCATGGAGAGCCTTCTCTGGCCAGTTTTCTCTTCTGCTCTGCATTGTATTTTTACAATATTCCCTCTTTGTCTTTTGCACTTGAAGCAGTTATTATTATTATTATTATTATTATTATTATTATTATTATTAGTCTGTCTGAATTCGGAAGTCTCAGAGTAGTTTGACGTGTTCATTTTCTGTAACTGTTTCATGCTTACAATCCCCCCGTCCTTTGTCGCAGGCAGATGATGTTTGTGGCACAATTTCCAATGAATCATCTGAGCAACGGTGTTGTGCCTCTGCTTAGAGTCTGTCTGCGCAATCTTCTTGCAGCAGCTGAGGATGGGATCTACTGTTCCATCTGCTTCCTTGCAGAGTCTACATTTGGGATCTGTCGTCGAATGACTCCTGTCCGCTGAATAGACGAAGCATGGTTTCTCTTTCCATCTCGGAGCGACATCCCCAAACCCTGCTGAGGTTGCAAAGGCTTGTGCCAATGACATGTTCCCAGGCGGTGTCTCCGTCCCCTTTGATGCCGCATCTGATGATCCTGAGACGCAGAGATAATCAACCCACAGGCCGGCTCCGGAGGTCACCGCAGGTCAGGCGTCCCAAAACGTGTGTGTTTAGCCCCGGAGCCTGCCAGCACAGCGGCTGGTGTTTGGCTCTGGCAGCGACTCGGATCTGTTGGTTTTCCCTCCTATTATCTCTGCATGAATTATTGAACACAGAGGCGCTGCGACGGCATTGTGGCTCCAGCTGGGCGGACGCCTTCGGTGTGTTGGTGGAGGCGGCATCGGAAATCACAGGGATGGGAGCCCAGACAAGGCACGGAAGAGTTGGATTTGGGGGCCCCCGAGTTCGGCACAGCCCTGTGGCTCTTGGGATGCACCTTATTGGAATGGGAAGCGGCAGGAAGGATGGATTCCTTTTCAGGCTGGTTGGAGTCAAGGTCATCCGTTGAAATGGAGACGTTGAGGGTGTCTCTGATGAAACAAGACCCTTGGAAGCCGTGACCTTGGCATCATCTCAAGGGGCCCGAACGTGACCTTCTCCATCTCCGCAGACAGAAACAAATACAAACCATCCCCAAGTTACGAACACAATTGGTTCTGTATGTTGAATTTGTTTGTAAGTCGGAACAGGGACATTTCTTAAGTGTAACTCCATCCAACTATTTGAGATAGATATAGTGTCATAGACTTGGAAGGGACCCCCCAAAGGCCATCCAGCCCATCCACCTTCTTTCTGTCACACAGGTAGGCACCATCTGATCCCTCCTGACAGAGGGCCATCCTGCCATAGATTATGATTGAGGTACAGGCCACCCCAAGTTGCGAAGAAGATCAGTTCTGTAAGGTTGTTCTTAAGTTGAATTTGTTTGTAAGTCGGAACAGGGACATTTCTTAAGTGAGCACCATCCGATCCCTCCTGACAGAGGGCCATCCTGTCATAGATATGATTGAGATAGAGGCTGCCCCAGATTACAAAGAAGATCAGTTCTGTAAGGTTGTTCTTAAGTTGAATTTGTTTGTAAGTCAGATCAGGGACATTTCTTAAATATTCCTATATTTAAATATTAAATATTCCTATATTGTACTACAGCATTATATTGTAACATTGTTAGAAATATTACATGCAGTATAAATATATATTTATAATATCATATTATTAGTAGTAGTATTAATAGTATTAATTAGTATTAATAGTATTAATGAATTGCCCTTGTGTATATATACACTCCACTTGCCTCATTTCCAACAGACCTCAGAACAAAGGTCTGAGGATGCCATTAGCCACAGATGCAGGCAGAGGCGGCCCTAGATAATTTTCAAGGATAAGCAAACAGTATTTTGGCGTGCCCCCCCCCCCCCAACCAATCATTGATATATATTTTCTGTTTGCCGTGGGAGTTCTGTGTGCCATATTTGTTTCAATTCCATCATTGGTGGAGTTCAGAATGCTCTTTGATTGTAGGTGAACTATACATCCCAGTAACTACACTTGCCGCACTTGCTCCCTTGCCTGGCCTGCTTTGGGTCCGGAGGCGTGCACCAAAAGTCACCTCTTCTCCTGACTTTCTTCTCAGCCATTGAGACCGAGAGAGAGAGAGAGAGGTGGAGATGCCCACCTTTCCTGAAGGTAGGCGCAAAAACAAAGGAGGGAGCGGAGGTGGGAGATACCTCCAGCCGGAGGGGCTCTCTCTCTCTCTCTCTTTTTCTCTCTCTCTCTCGGTCCCAATGGATGAAGAGAAAGTCAGGAGAAGAGGCGACTTTTGGTACGCACGCTGGGGTCTTCAGACATGGCTCTCTCCTCAGCCATTGGGACCGAGAGAGAGAGAGAAAAAGAGAGAGAGGTGGAGATGCCCACCTTTCCTGAACGTAGGCGCAAAAACAAAGGAGGGAGCGGAGGTGGGAGATACCTCCAGCCAGAGGGGCTCTCTCTCTCTCTCTCTCTCTCTCTCTCTCTCTCTCTCTCGGTCCCAATGGCTGAAGAGAAAGTCAGGAGAAGAGGTGACTTTTGGTGCGCACGCTGGGGTCTTCAGACACGCCTCCGGACCCGAAGCGAGCCAGGCATGGCGGCTCTGCCTGTTGGCCCACCCGTGGATTGGGGAGAGGAGAGGAGGCGAGTGGAGCGCCGGGGGATCAGGAAAGGGAGCTGGTCATGGGGAAGGGATCGAACGTGGAGAACGATTGAGCGCTGGCTCTGCTCGCGCACCCGGTGGCCGAGTGGAGCAGGAACGAGAGGGGCTAGGCGAGGCTCAAGGGCCCGGCCCCTTTGGGAAGAGGATCGCCCGGCAGCGAGGCAAGAAAGCGAAGCTCCCCCCAGACTGCTATGGCTGTTGTGAGCTGAGGGGACGCTCCTCAAGTGGCGGTCGAGGGGCATTTACAGAGGCGCCTCTGCACCCCTGGCAAAAAAAAAAGTGTTCTGCGACTGCTTACTTCGCGTAATGGACGAGCCGCCCCTGGATGCAGGTGAAACGTCAAGATAATGCTGCTGGAATATTATCAGACAGCCCAGAAAACTCCCAGCAACCCAGGCTATTTTCCCTTCCCAAATGTCTTTTCAAGCCAGCATCCAGTAGCAGATCAGTTCTGTCTCATAGACCGAACCATCGCTGTGTCCTAGAATAAACCTCCCTTCCCTTTTTCCCCCTCCTGCTTCTTTTCTGGGACTGACTGACGGTTTGGCTCTCCCTCCGCATTCCTTCTGGCACATCCAAATCCCCGCTGCTTCTTTTTCTTGTGAGGGCAAGTTTCCAGCCACAAGCCCGTCCCTCGTTTCCCATGCGCTGTGTGGGGCCTCGGCCACAGAGCAGGAGGAGGCAAGCCCGGCTGTTTTGGAAGCATGCCTGCCATTCTTGCACATTCAAAAATGCTTCCCCCTCCTCTCGAAATAGGCCTTTCCGAAGCAAAGCAATGTGGCTGGACGTTTTAACCCTATCTCTGGTTCTTTAGTCCCCTCCTGCATTATATGAAACTATACCTGGCATAGGCAATGTTTGGCCCTCCAGGTGTTTTGCACTTCAATGCCCACAATTCCTAACAGGCAGTAGAATGCATTGCAATAAATATCTGACTATTGCATTGTTGGGGATGGGAGTGCATCATGGGAACTGGAGTGCATTGCAATAAACATCAGGCCATTGCATTGTTGTTGGGAATTGGAGTGTATCATGGGAATCGGAGTACATTGCAATAAGCATCGCACCATTGCATTGTTGCTGGGGATGGAAGTGTATCATGGGAATTGGAGTATATTGCAATAAGCGTTGGACCATTGCATTGTTGATGGGGATGGGAGTGCATCATGGGAATTGGAGTGGATTGCAGACCATTGCATTGTTGGTGGGGATGGGAGTGCATCATGGGAATTGGAGTGCATTGCAATAAACATCAGACCATTGCCTTGTTGTTGGGAATTGGAGTGTATCATGGGAATTGGAGTGCATTGCAATAAACATTGGACCATTGCGTTGTTGGGAATTGGAGTGCATCATGGGAATTGTAGTGCATTGCAATAAGCATTGGACCATTGCATTGTTGTTGGGAACTGGAGTGTATCATGGGAATTGGAGTGCATTGCAATAAACATCAGACCATTGCATTGTGGTTGGGGGTGGGAGTGCATTATGGGAATTGGCATACATTGCAGACCCTTGCATTGTTGTTGGGGATGGGAGTGTATCATGGGAATCAGAGTGCATTGCCATAAACATGGACTATTGCATTTTTGTTGGGGATGGGAGCGTATCATGGGAATTGTAGTTCATTGCAATAAACATTGGACCATTGCATTGTTGTTGAGAATTGGAGTGTATCATGGGAATTGGAGTGCATTGCAATAAGCATCGGACCACTGCATTTTTATTGGGGATTGAAGTGTATCATGGGAGTTGGAGTGCATTGCAATATGCCTTGGACCATTTCATTGTTATTGGGGATGGGAGTGCATTATGGGAATTGGAGTGCATTGCAGACCATTGCATTGTTGCTGGTGATGGAAGTGTATCATGGGATTTGGAGTGCATTGCAATAAACATCAGACCATTGCGTTGTTGTTGGGGATGGCGGTGTATCATGGGATTTGGAGTGCATTGCAACAAACATCAGACCATTGCATTGTTGTTGGGGATGGGAGTGTATCATGGGAATTGGAGTGCATTGCAACAAACATCAGACCATTGCATTGTTGTTGGGGATGGGAGTGTATCATGGGAATTGGAGTGCATTGCAACAAACATCAGACCATTGCATTGTTGTTGGGGATGGGAGTG